>NC_056741.1:767693229-767728229 GCF_019279795.1 Protopterus annectens | reverse complement strand
CAACACCTGCAGGACTATGGCCTTCCTGAAACGCACTATGTACTAAGGTTGCCACGATACCATACCTTTTAGCAGTAGATACATAAATAGATCAATTACCCTTCTCTCACCATAGACACTATGGTGCTTTTGAATGTATCAGTTTGAGAATATTCAGTGCTCCCTGCAGTAATTTAATTAAAGTTGAACCCATAGCCTTCCTGCAGCAAAGGCATACAACAATAATTTTTTCCAGGATGGATACTTTCTCAGCTTTACAGAGATAGTTTTACAATAACTGCTTCCCCCAAAGCCCACTCATACATTTCCACAGTAACGTACTGCCCTTCCTTAGAACGAGACACTGTACTGATTTAGAAAATGAAGCAATGAAGAGGTGGGAAGTGTTGACATAAATTAAGCTTTACTAGCAAAGATAACAGAAGTTAGAGATATTACGTTGCTTTTAGGCAAGTTGCAAACACACACACAAATGGTATGTGTTAACAGCTTTCTTTTTGCCTCTTTTTTTCATATCTCAGCAGCCCCAGAGAAAAATAACTATAACTGTGAGCAGCAGCAGTGGAGAATAACCCTGCTGGTACAACTAGCATGTAAGTATGACAAATGCTAAAGAAAAAAAAATATAAAAGCATAAAACATTAAAAATATACCATTGATTAAAGCAGTAGCATATTTCAATTTGTCAGGTTAACATACTCAAAGCATCAGTAACTAGTGAGTACATGAAATCAGTGACGGTTATGAAAATTTATTGTATTGAACTAGGGAAGTGGAAAAAAATGTACAATATCAATAATGTTTTACAAGATTAAAGAAGAAAAATAATCGGAGGTGGAAAACTCTTCACATCTCACACATTACCTTGGATGCCTGTCTGCAGTCCCTCCCTTACACCCATTCTAGTAGTTCATTCAGTGGAAGTATAGTTATTCAGTGGTCCAGCTGTCTACATTATAGAGCTGGGGTCTGGAGTGCAGACCTGATTGTTGGTCAGTGACTGATTTTGAGTTTTGCATATTCTTGACACGCACTCTGATTTTCTTCTAAAACATGCTGGCTGACTAGCTAGTCCAAACTGCCCATATATATTGTATTTACCCTTGCACCTATGGTTTATTTTGTCACTCAAAAGAGTCCAGAAGAGACCATTAAAATTAACTGGTAAACAAATAAGGGAAAATCCATTTTCTCTCTAATACAAGCGTATCAGCTTTTTAGTCCTCTATTTTTCAGGTAGGTGTGCACTGCCGAGTAATCTATTCAAGATCTCCATTAGATTGCTCAGTCAATATACTGACCAGATTCCTAAGTATCTTTGCAATTAGGTCATCTGGTTTCTGTGCTTTGTTCTGCTGCAGAATGCTCATTTCCCTTTACATGTCCTCCCTTTTTCTCCTGGTATTCAACGACTGCTGTTTTTAGTTTGCACTACCCCCTCACTCCAATACGCTACCGCACCTCACTTTCCTTCATGAAAATCTAGACAAATAACTCATTTAGAAATTTCATCTTCTGTAATTCCCCCTATCCATCCTTATTCAGCCTGGCCAGGTCTGTCCTTCCATTTCTCCTTTATGCAATATTCATCAAAAAGCCTTTGTTTGTCATCTTTATTCCCTTTTGCCAAATTCCTTTCACCTTGTTTTTTCACCTTCTTTGTTGCTGTTCTACTTTACTACATGTACACTGCTTTCCTGCTTTCATTGGTGTGCATAAGTCAGTATCTCTGGGTCTCCCCAGTTTATAGTGTGTGTGGGGGGGGGGGGTCAAAGTCATCTAGTAAATCACATTTCACTAATGAACTTCCACAAATTTAGATAGAAAAACAAATGCATTTAAACCACTCAGCAACATGCATTCTAATGAAATATTTTTTGCATGACTATAATTCTTTGTATTTAGAATTTTTTACTGAGAACGTTTATCAGTAGAAGTTCAATCTCCAGCCACACTAAAAAGCATGAATACATAGAGTAATGATGAATGATTTGCCATGTGGTGTTACCAATTTCTTGTGAAGTGAAGTGACCGTATGTTTGACTACAATAAGAAAGGGAATGCAGGTTGCTTTCCTGATGTCAGAAGTATAATTTGTGGAATTACTCTTTGAGATTTTGCTTTCAGAGCTTGGATATTTGTGTTTGTGCTCTGTAATAGATGCTAAAAGTCAAAAATTAATAATGGTTCCAATAATACAAGGGCCAATGGGCACCATATGAGATGCATGTTCTACTGAGTGTTCTTACATGTCAGTGTCGGCAGCAGTCTGAGTGCTGTCATAGAAATCAGTGGAAAACACAAATGGCAGGATGAGTGGTATGACAGCCTATGCTCTGCAGTAGAACAGCATATGCTTTACAGAGAAAAAGAATGATTAATCAGGCAGTGGTGTGTAGGATATCAGGCTATGAACCATAATCTAGTATTATACTCCACAACACAAACATATGCATGCATGTTCACGCATGAGTGTGAGCGAGCGTATATATATATATATATATATATATATATATATATAGACACACACACACGCACACGTACGCACACACACACACACACACACACACACACACACACACACACACACACACACACACACACACACACACACACACACACACACACACACACACACACACACACATGTGTCAGCATGTGTTTACATCTATGTATCTATGTGAATGCCTATGAACTGTGGAATAGCAATGACAGAGTGATCTGATGTGACATAAAGAATCTGTACACTTGTATGGCAAGTTGAGTTTTAGATGATGAACCAACAATTCATGGTGCTTGTGTAGAGCAATTTCCTTATTACACAGTTTTGTGTGCTGTTCGCCATTTGCATTTCAATACTGTATTGCTCCACTTCAGGTGTCACGTCTCTGATTCCTACTGAAAGCCCACTGGTGAGTCAAGAATTTCGAAAGCAGTTGTGGATTATAATAGGGGCATTTCTAGTGACCATGAGGGAACGATGGTCAGCTGCAAAAATGCAATAATAATAATAATAATAATAATAATATTGATGTTGTTCGTCCTACAATATTTCTGTTCTCTGCTGAAAAGCAACTAGAGCAGGTGTATGTCCTTGTACAGGTGACCGTCTTGGCCTTTATGTATGAGGAACATCTGCTGTCAGAATAAATGTATTACTCTGCTTAACAGATTCGAACAGAGTGTAAAACTGTATTTCATCTTATGACTCTTACTGCCTCACCACCACCTCTGGTACTAGACCTGCATCACTGTCATCTCTGTACCCATCTGCAGGTCAGCCTCACTTTTTTCACACATGAACAAGACTCTGAGATATTTAAACTCCTACCCCTGCGATTCATCCTCCTCCTCATTTACAGAGAAGTCACTCTTTTCCAGGACAGAACCAAGACCTCTGATTCGTCTAATATGGAGGTGCCAGTTTTCATACCACCACATCACACGTACTAGTGAACTACTGCAGTGCATTCGAGTGGTCACAGCCGTGTGATGCCAACATCATCTACCAAAGGCAACAGTTCAAGTACAAATCTAACTAGTCTGTACTAACTATGATGCTGCTGTACATTGGAGTGCTCCCTCTATTCCAAAGCACAGCAATCTCAGACAATGTGTTTATATTAAGCATCAGGGGTGTGAGGTGCAGGTTTGTGAAGTCCCCTGTATTTAGAAGGTCTAACAATGGATTTCAGAATTTGCTATTTTTATTTCGAATTTCATTTTTTTCAGTGTGTTGGCACTTAAATTATTTATTTCACTTCTGATAGGGAGCTCCCACTCCAAATGGATCTCTTTAGACCTTGACTGTGCTGTGATTATCTTGCCCATGAAAACTATGATCAAGAGGAGAGATAAGACAGCCCATTGGTAAATTTTTATACAAAAATTGATTTTATTATATTTTTAATCAGTCATTCACATAATAAACATAATAAACATGCATGTGCTGTCTTAGAGGGATCACTTGAATATTTTGTTTTCCTACTTTCTTTTTTATTCAGTCTTTCACATAATGAATACATGTATGTACACTCCTAAAGGGATCACTATAATAACTGCAGGTTAGTAAAACATGTACAGATTATTTTCTATTCTATGTGATGTTCTCTGCATGCCTGCTGACTCACAACTCATGGAGTCACCAGCATGGAGTTGGGAAACAAATGGAGGGGACTAGATCCAGGCATTCAGGAAGGTGTCTGTACCACTGCTTGTATCACATGATGCCAGCACTCAGGATTTTTATATACTAAGGCTCAACATTGCCCCTGGTGGCTAACATGAATATTCTCATTACAGTACATAAGGGGTCTCCTACAATTATGTGAATGGAGAGCTGGATATGCTCCCTGAAGAACTTCTGCTGTAGTAAGTTACTTATCTCAGTCTTATTTCCAGATCCATAGAAAAAGAACAGCCACTTAAAAAAGAAAATATGTTCCTACTAAACATCTGCAGTATTTTGCTGTTATTATTGGTGAGCTTTTGCACTTCTTCGAGAGGTATAATTACAATGATTCTATGCAGAAATATCTGTCAGGCATTCCCAAGATGTGGGATTCCTCAATCTGCCCAGCTACTGCTCTGGCTATCTGACCCATTTCATCAGCAAATGGTGATCACTTGAGAGCTGAGTACCTCTTTGACCTGACTCAGCAGATCATACAACCTCAGGTCTAATGACCTGACCTGACATCTATCATAAACATTTGGGACAAGGTGCTCTGGTATCAAGTACACACATGAATGTTGTATAACAGTTCCTCACTTGTTTGCTATTTAGGCAATCCATTCCTGAAAATCACACCCCTCCGTGTATCACCATCAATCCTCAAATAAGCACTGAAATCCTCTACTAAAACTGCCGAGTTAGTAGGTGGTGCTCTGTCACTACCTGCATTGACCGCATGCCTACTGAGCACCTCTATAGGACCAACACCAAAGTATGAGAAAGGCCACCCCTGAATGAAAAGGCTGTTTCCAGAACTAATGCTGTGTATAAATGTGAGGCCAATTTTTTATTCCCTCACACAAGCTGTAGTCCCTTTGCCATCAGTGAAATGTTATTTACATTCCAAAATCCCTAATCTATCTTAATCTGCCTTACTTCTGCCTGATGATTGAAAATGTATATGATCATCACCTATCTTCTTCTGAGTTGTGAGCACACATAGTGGCTGTATACTGATTTTTTTTCTAGCTGAATTGGACCGTGAAGTGCTGGCCAGCTGGTGAGCAGGCAGTCACTAGCAAATAGCACTAGAAATTCTAAAATCAGTGCTGACAAGAGTTTTAAAAAGTCAGTGGTACTGTATTGTTTTTAGTTATACAAACAGCTATTTCAATTGATTGCTGGACCAGCAAAATGGTTAACTTGTGAGTCATTAACACCAATGAAGCAACCTATCAACTTAATTTCTTCTTCTAAGAAAGACTATTCAAAACTCATTTGCTGAAACTGCATTCAAGGAACAACAGAAACACTTTTATTTTTGCAGGGGGAAAGCCCCTCTGCATCCCCCACAGGACACCCACATGCCCCCAGACTTATATGGATATACTAACAATGAGGTCATACAGCAATGGAACAAAAACAAACTCCACTGTTGGTGAATGTAATTTTGTCATACAGCACTCTCTCCTTTTGGCATTAAATGACGCTGTCATTTACACCATTTTTTCAGGTCTGACTACTCACTGTAAGAATTATGATTTTACCAAAATCCCCTTACAAACTCATGATGTCAGATAGGGGCAGCCCTATTAACTAGTTCAAAAGCCCCATGTGCTAGTCTTTGAAGTTCTACAGAAAATGTGTTTATTTACTTTTAAAGCTTCAGAAGAGTATAGCAGACATTGATTTCTTGACTTTTCACACTTTTTACTGCAGTTCTTATGAACATAAATTCAAAAACTATTGTGCTTATGTAAGAATGGTTACTGGATTAACCTACTGTTTCATATTATTCATCAATGAACAGAACTTTATTAGGAAATACAGACATTTGTGGCACTGCCTGTAATGAACACATGTACTAAAAATCCCACAATATCCACCACAATTAGCTTATTCATATAATTGCTAAATTACTTAAAATATTAAAAATACGCCCATACTATGAGTCTCAGTAACTGATAGCTCAAATTTTTAATTTATGAAAAGGTGGTTGCTTCATCCATAGATCTCAATCGAATCATAGTCAAAAACACAAACTAATCAGGATCAAAGTCCTCCAAATCAGGAACAATTGTAAGTGCTGCTTTGACTCAGTTACAGATTTATTATTATTAGGCAAGTTGTTGTAACATGATTTTTCTGTTGAACAGGAAGTCTGTATCCATAATGCTTGGAATTATGCAGTGACTGTACCTGCCAATGATTTTTCAAAAAGTTACACATAAGTTCATAGGTGTTACTAGGCTGATGACCACAATGGCCTTTTTTTTTAAGCGTAGCCACACACCCCAAATCTCTGACAAGTTCTGGTACCCTTGATAAGTGTAAGCAAGGGCTTGGGAGGTGAAACATTTACAAGCAGGGGCCTGGGGGATGAACCATTTACAGTCTGCCTGTGTCCATTAGAGACAGGTGCCAAACCAGGGATGAATTTCCTGCTCACTAGCCAATTGTCCAAGTTACACTTGAATTGGGTTAGGAAGGAACTCCGCTTCACATGGGTGGGGAGCCTGTTCCAGAGAAGGAGTAGTCTCTGGGATACATACCTGTCTCTCCAGCAGGTCCTATTTATATCATAGGCAAGGTTTATAGGTTCATAGGTTCATAGGTTCATAGGTTTATACTAGGCTATCTGCCCTAAGGCATTTATAAGCCTAGCCCAAATTTTTGTGGCTTACACCACCCCTTATATGAAAAAATACTGTGCCCATTAGTTTGTTGTGCCTCTGTCCAGCAGTGACACAGAGATGATTCCCGGGGTATAGAATGAGTAATACTGGTGCTGTTTGTTTTGTGGATATGCAGGAGGTCCATCAGAGTGGGGTCTGACAATGCCTTGTATGCCAGACATAGATTTCCCCTTAACAGCCTGTAGTAGACAAAATATAGGACTAAGACCTTGTGGCAGTCTGCATAGGATATTTTAATTTTTTGAAGATCAGAGTAAAGTTTAAGTTAAAAGTCAGGGTTATTCTTGTAAATCAGGAGCAGTTGAAAAGTAAGACTATTGACTGAAATGTGCTACCTGGGACTGTGACTATAAAACTTGAATGTTGTGCAGACAGGTTATCAAATACCAAATTATACTAAAATAATGGACTTTTTGAATTCAGAAGTAAAAGACAGAGGAAGGCATTATGTCATACATGTTTTGGATTTGTGAAGTGAGACAGGAAGCATGTTGTGCTGCTACATTTACCTCTTGTTGAAATTTTTGATTACCTAGAAGTGTGATGCCAGACTAATTGTCAAAACTTAATTCAGAATATTTTTCTGCTCCGTGGGATTTTTTTGTCATTTGCTTTGACACTCGTGCTTGTGCTGGGGAAGAGAGCATTGTTTAAGTATTTAATTCATAACAGAATGTTAAATTCATGATTTTAATTATCAAGTAGTAGAAGATGGTACTTGCAATAAGCAATGTATCATGCATGTTACTGGGATTTCTGTAGTTTCAGGGAATCTTTGCTGAGAAATTAAGTTAGCATCTTATTAAAATATTTGATTATTTAAAGTATAGTGCCAGCTGAATTGTAAAAAAACAATAACAGGGAAGGTTTATCCATTGCACTTTGAACCATGTCCTTCAAGTCAATGGCAGATTATAATAGGGGTGATTTGGGGAGCCGCCCATGGCTCCAGGGGACCCAGTGAAATGCCACCGAATGTACTGTTCAGTAATCTATCTTAAATTAAATATCTGCATTTACAGTTATGTTACATTCAGCATTTCTTTTTAGCCAATATTTGTGCTGAATGTAACAGGCAGTAATAACATAAGGCACTGTTTTAAATATTCCTAATAAATGAAAAAAGTGTGTAAAGGCTTCATGAGTATTTGTTTTTACCTGTTAGTCGATTCTTCATGCAGTATTTGTTACATTCTTCATGCAGTATATATTACACTTCTGGTACATTACTGCTCCATGGGCACATATTGTACCTGTGTGAATAGATGGACAAACAGATATTGCCACAGAAGTGGACATGTACAGGACAAGCGCAAAGTAAAAGCAAGCAATGTTACAACTTTGGAGGAATTTACTATGCAGATGAACAGATTTAGCCTAGCCACCCACATATAAGTCAATATTCAAGGTGGTGTTTAAATTTTTTATTTTTTTTATTTTATTTGATTTTTTATTACGTTTTATTCAGTGGCCTTCCTCACTTGGAGAACAATATCAGTTTTTACAGTGATGTTTGTCCCTATCCATCATAAAACGTTTGAATTCTTAGTAAATCACTGAGGATTACAGGCAGTTAGTAATGCCAGACATTAGAGTTTTATGCTTGTTTTTGTTCAGAAATGCAATACTGTAACTGGACAGATGGGTTTATAGTAAGTTGTGTTATGGAATTCTGTGACATTATTATTATATTGTTAAGTGGGTAAATTAACTGGTCATTCTTGTGCCATTTAGGCTGTAATCCAAGTCACAAAAGGGGAGGGTCAAGGGGGATGGCAAGTAACTGTATATTCGTATAAAATGGAGTTTGAAATGCAATGTGTGGCCATTATTTTCTTTTATTATTGTTATTATTGCCGGTTTATTTTATTGTAGTCAGACATCTGAACAAATCATTACTGGCAGACAATGAGATAAGGGCTGTGGGGGCATGGCTGTTGTATTTAGTTTCATTTGGGATCTGAAATGTGCAGAAATTATTCTTGGCAGGCAACCAGATATGTACTTGGAAGGGGATGAGCTATCCAGCAACTGTGTAGTTGAGGAAAGCCAAGTTTGAAATACAATGTGTCTGTTATTTTATTATTTTATTTTTTATTTTATTACAGTTAGACACCGGAAATGTGCAAGGATAACAAAGTAACTGTAATTGTTGGGAGTACAGGCAGACTGTACAAGAAAATGCTGTCATTTGGTCATTATTCTCCCTTTGCAGGACTAAACAACTGAAGTGATTTTGTGAAGCAATTCAAATTAATTTACTGTGGCGGCTGTTTTTATGTCTGCACTATACAATAATATATCTGATTTTTCTATAATCTGGGGTTGTTGAATAAAAGCTGCTGCAACAACATATGCATGCTTTCTATTTGGCTTTATTCATTTTACTGATAAATAAATGTATTGGTAGGACTGGATTGTAAAGTAGAACTTAAATGTGTTGCATTATAGTGAGATATTTTTGCAGTGCCTTTTTTACAGCCTCCAGCAACTCTGGAAATCTTGACATTTTAAATTCAGTACAGTCTGCATTATTTCAAGTGATAATCAAAACTGCCGAATCTTCAGCATCCATTATGTAGTTATTACTGCATGTTAGTGTGATGCAGTCTCCTTTACAAGATTGAATAATGAATGATTTATATATTTAATTAAATGATTTTTGTGGGGCTGATTTTCACCAGCCATTCCCTGGTGCATAGCTGCTCTAGTTCAGAAAATGCTATGGCAATATCATTCACACATTATATTTTTAATGTAACACAAGTCATTTATTTTTCAAAGACAGCAGGCACTGCATTTGTGGATAAAGCCCCAAAATGCATTTGTCTGCCAACTGCAGCATCTGCAATAGTAGCAGTTTATGTTGAATTACTCAGATGACTTTGAGTTTTGCAGAGATTGTTCATATTGACATAGCATATGATGTCAGATGGTTAACGTCTTCTTATACGTGTCTCTGTACTATGGCTTATGATGTGATGCTAGTAATGTTTGCACAATTTCATGTAGTTTATCCAAAGCTATCAATGAAGTATACCTAATTTACTTCTTTAGAACAATAAGAAGTGTATGCATTAAAGAAAGTGGCTGTAACTACTGCTGTGGGCGGTAACTGTCAATGGATGTAGGCAACTTACACCCTTGTCATTTGCTCATGTAAATAGTCTTTAGCCTGGCCTTGCAGTACTAGTGTCCATTTGTGTGAAGTAAATTGGAATACTTTATTATGACTACTGTCTGTTTGTGAGAAACAAATCTGAAATGTGTTATTTTGTCCATTATGATTGATGTTAATCTGTTCACAACAATTAGACATCTGAACTGCACTCAACCAGCAATGTTGTTGGATATGTGGTCCTACTGTGGATGAAAAATGACTAATTATACTAAATTTATAAAGTTAATGTCAGTCTTTGAAGGATTCCTGTACATTCTTGTAAAGAACTTTAGAATACTTTCCTGTGGTCATTTTTATCACAGTCAAATACGTGAAGTGTACAAAGTCAGTAAATTAGCTGTAATTGTGGTGTATAGACATTGGTGGATTATACTGACAGCAATTCAAATGGTCATTTATGGTTGAAATGCTCTAAAATTGATAATTTTGTTGTTCTCAAACTCTCTCTCTCTCTCTTTCTCTCTCTCTCTCACTCTCTCATGAGTTACATCTGACTCATAGAGTGACCTGAGGACAGCCACTACTATCCACTCTGTTTATAAGGCAAAGGGGAAGCAAAAGTAGGTTGCCAGGATTTTCTTTCATATCACGCATGCACGCAGTCACACCTGTCGCCAACTCTGAGTCCCCAATCCACCTTTTTCATACTGCTGGAATATTGAAGGAAGCAGGAGCACCCGGAGAAAATCCGTATGAAGACATGGAGGGCATGCAAACCTTGAACGGAAGGCAGACCAGCTGAGAAATGAACTGGAGAAATTCTTGCTGTGAGGTGGTAATGTTACTTGATTAGTATATTTTGTTTTGGTTATTGCAGGAAAAAATATTAAGCTTTGCTGTATTAAGCAATAAATATGATGTAAAGCAATCTGGTAGGTATTTGCATGCATTTAAAACAACCAGGAAGGTGAATACAAAAGAATATTTACATTTATGCATGGTCGTAAAAGTATTGTGAGTGTGTGTGTGTGTGTGTGTGTGTGTGTGTGTGTGTGTGTGTGTGTGTGTGTGTGTGTGTGTGTATTTGGAGGTCCATGGTTTGAAAACAGCACACAACCTGCAGTACACTTAATCTGTCATTACCTCCAGCCCCACTACTTATAAGTTTTATTTGACTTCACTTTATGATGTATACTAGCTACTTAAAACATAAACAGTCTAATTTGCTTAATTATACACAGTAATTCAAAGTGGGACAAAACATTAACAAAAGTATTTCCAATGCAGAGTACTTCCCTAGCAACCTCTAAAACCATACTGGATGACTTGATGAGTGAGTTCATTTTCTCCTAGGATATGCTGGGAAAGTTATTTTAATGGGGAATATTGTTAGTCTTATACCAGTACAGGATGATGTGGCTAAGCTTCTTGACGGTCTCCTTAGCTGTAAGCTTAGCAAGAATCTACAAACCTATGAACTGAACTGAAACAATCTAAAAGGAGACAAATCACTGAAAGTTGACAGCAGCCCAGTAAAATACAACTGCTAGGAAGGCCAGACACACATGCATGCACTCACACACAGGTAAATCAGATAGATGCAGAGACACAGGCATACAAGCTCACTTATATATACAGAAACTCGGGTACACACACACACAAACACACACTCACACACACACACACACACACACACACACACACACACACACACAGACACACACACACACACACACACACACACACACACACACACACACACACACACACACACACACACACACACACACTTACTTCCCTGTAACTGCTACTGCTGCATTTACTTGTGTTAGTTCTGTTTTTTTTTTCACTTGTAAACCACAGCTTTAAAAAACTGCAGTAAAATGAATCAATGGTTAATCACAGATTCACTCCTGGTTTAGCACCTCTATTCCTCACTGATAGGCGAAACATGCAAATGTCCCTAAATATCCTTGCTTAGCCCATTTCTGCAAAATATAAGGGCTAAAAACTACCATTGAAATGTAAGGGCAGGCTTCTTAGATCCTTACAGATTAATAGCTCAGTAAGCACATATGAACCTATAATGTGCAAGCTGAAGAAACAAAAAAGTGGGCAATGTTTGTACTTACACACTTTTTTAAGACCTGTGATTTGTGAGCAGAATTTAAATGATTACAATAAAGCATTTCAGTTATGACACATGGATTTTGTGCCACAGAAAATACACTTTTCTAATGAAAATCATATCATTTTGGACTAAAGAGGGCATTAGTGGTGAACTGAATAATTTATGTGATGTTGCTTAAGTTATATAATATATAGCAATATATGCAAAGTGTAATGTTTGTTAATTTTAACTTAATACAGTTTCATTACTTTTATATAAATGGAAATGTGAATATGTCACAAGTGATAATTCAATAAAGGTGTATAAAAAAGAGGGCATTAGTGGTAAAGCAGTGCACCTTGAGGAGTTTGTCTTAATCTGGGTGTACATAGGAAGCAGAGCTTGTACAGAGAACATAATGGAAAAGGCCATCAAAGAAAAGGCAGTCTAGCCAAAATGTGGTAGAAAACACCAAAGAAAAATGCTTGAAGATAAGGGAACTGAAGTTAAGGCAAGCGGTGACAAACTGGAAGATGTAAAGAGTATAGCAGTATTGGGCAGATGGATACTTTCCATGCTAATACTAACGCTGACTGATAGGTACCAGCTCAACATCTCAGGTAGAAAAAACTGTAAGCTGTATAAGTGAAGAAGATAAGAATGCAGACTCTGTGTCAGCTTACTAGAAGTAGAGAAGAGAGGCAGTGGAAGGTAAAATGGGAAGGGAGACCATGATAATGGAGCAAATAGTGAGTTATATTGTGATATAGAGTTAAATGTAGACAGGAGAGGAAGAGTTTAGTTGAGAATTGCCCTTGACAGAAAAAAATCAATCTGCAATGAAACAGTTTGAAAAGTGCGGGATAAACCCTTAATGAATGCATACACTGAGCCAAGTAATGAAATGTGTGACAGAATTTGTAACACAGGGGCGGTTCGTGCTATCAGTCTGTAGGGCTGCAGCCCTTCCACCTAGAAATAAAAGAAATACAAAACATAAAACATAAACTTTAAAAAAAAATGTTCTTTTTTTACCGAGTACCGGAACTGCAGCGCATGCGCGGACACACTCAAACTGCCCCGCGGATGCCCAGGAATCTCTGCAAACTCTGACTGCCTGAGTAGCAGTCCAGATGCAGAGAAGGTATTTTTCTGCCCCGTAGATGCCCAAGATGCCGTGCAGTAGATGACCGCACAGAAGAGAGGAGCTCCGGACTGCTTGAGCCGCAGACAGGACCAATTGGGAGAGAGGTAAGCAGGGATTTGAGCACAGGACCAATCAGGAGTGAGGTAAGTTCTCCTGCAGGGAAGCGTTAAGTCGAGTGCGGGTTTGCTGAGACAATGGAGTTGGATATTGCTGCTGCTTCGAGACAATGGAGTTGGATTACTGCTTTCCAGAGTCCATTTACAGGTAAGGTGCGTGTGAATAGCTCCGTTTAAGCAAGGCAGCTCCTGTGTGTTTGTTAGTGGAAATAGCTTTTTATTCAAACCAGGGTGTGTGTGTGTGTGTATGTGTGTGTGTGTGTGTGTGTGTGTGTGTGTGTAGCTTCAGCATCGCCTTTTGTTATTTCTTTCTATTCCAAACACAAAACCTAATACCAAGCAGTGTTACCACCTTCCTGATTTACTGCAGACTAGTTGTTCCCGAGATAGAGCAATTACCCCCCAGCATGAGTCCCATACAAGTGTTAAATGAAACATCAGCACATCAGTTAAAAAGTAAATACTCCATTTGAGCTTTAAGACACCCCCCTGAGGATGTCCTAACAAGCACAAATTAACCTGCCAAATCTCAGCCACTCCAGCTCCCAGCATGGCTGTTAAGGTGGTCTGCTTAGGGGATAGAAACACAAAAACCTTACCAAAGGAACTGAGATTTTATGCAAGTCAGTATTCTGACCAGCCCAGTGCAATTGTTCAAGACAGAAACAGAAAAGTTATGCTCTTTTGTAGCCAAACCCGGAAAACTGATGTTGCATAAGTTGAAGTGGGGTTAAGGTTTAATTTGTAATTCTTAGTGAATGTGAACTAGCAGCTTCCTTGAATGTCAGTGTTTTATATGGCAGCCCAACCCACCAACACACAGTATTATGCATAATACTGAGCTATGGTTATGAGCTGCTAATGATATCCATCCTGTGGTCCTAAATCCTGGGTTTAATTCAGTGGGCTTGCTGTGCATACAGTGTAACTGAGCAAGCCACTAAAGCAGACAAAAACTCCCTGAACATTGTTGGAAAAGACACCTGTAGCAGCTGCTCTGACATGATTATAAAATAAAAACACACTTTTTAGTTTGCTGGAGCCAAATTTGAGGTACCGAGTTGAGATTATCGTGCATTCAAAGTGGTGTAGTCTCTATGGAGTATTCTGATGTCGCTGATATGAGTACTAATTTTAGTTTTCAAATGATATAAAGTAACCATGCCCAGTAAGATAGCTTGACCATCTGTAGTAAACATAAAACTTGCAAAACCATCTCCCATGCTGTTACAAGTTGATTTATAGTGGCGTTATACACTTCTGGGTGATAAATATCCAACTTCACCACAATATATTGCCATTTCCCCAGGAAAGACTAATTTCAGAGGCTGTAATTGGAAGGGATCTTGTTATTATATCCATCAACCTGTTCATCAACAAAACATGAAATGCAGCCTCTCGTAATGTGCAACAAATGGGCAAGCTGTGGAACTAATACTAACAACTTCACCTTGGAAGCTAACAGGCTGGCTAAAATGTGCTACTTTATACTGGTAAAAAGTTATTTTGAAGAATTAATATGATGCTGTATAAACTTACTATGGATATTAAGAAAATCTTAGCAATGAATGTAGAATAGAACCATTCAGTGTGAAACAACATGGATCATTCACTTTTAAGACTCCTCATGATGACAGAGTGTGTATAATGCCCCAGTTGCTATATGGTGGTGAGTAGAGAACAAGCCTGACCCCTGTACCTTGGGTCCAGGTGGCAAGAGCCTGAATTCCCTACCCACCACCATTTGTAAAAACTATGCAAATTTTTGCCTCATATTTGATCTGTTTTGTTCCTCATAAAATCTATGGTTTCTGTATTTTTGTGTCTTTACAAAGTCCGTGGTGCAGTGGCTCTCTGGTATGATTCTTGGCTGGGGTGTTTTCTGTGTGGAGTCTGCATGTCCTTCCTGTGTTTGTGTGGGTTTCCTCTGGGTGTTCTGGTGTCCTCCCATCTTACAAAGACATGTGTCTGGAGTGTTTCTTCCTGGGCCTATGCTGAAAATTGGCTTTTGTTCCAAGTCGGACTTTCCTGGTTAACAAATGTTAAATAAATAAAAATGGCAAGCATTTGAATTTCAGACTTCATATTCTTCAGAAAGTACATGGTAACACAAAACCCTTTATTCTAGTAATTTTCTAAGTTTATAAGATGGATATTTGAAATTTGTCCTGATTTTTGGGACTGTATTCACCATTATTGGCTTCGTCCAGGTTTTTGTGCTAAGGTTGAGAGCTATGGTAATAACTAAATTCACTGAATATGTTGGGGGCTGTATTCCCCCATTACTGGCTTTATCCAGGTGTTTTTTGCTAAGAGGGTGATAGTTATGATGAGAACTGAATTCACTGAATATGTTTGGGGGCTGTATTCCCCCATTATTGGCTTTGTTCAGGTGTTTTGTGCTGAGGCTGACAGCTATGGTGAGAACTGAATTTACTAAGTGGTAGTCATTTAAGTTTCAGTCTTCCTCTTACTCTCAAAACAGCTGATGTGGCAAGGTGATATGTTGCTCTGACTATTTTGCACAGGGTCCTGGGTCAAGTCTTGGTAGTGAAATGTATGGTGGTAACACAGCATTTTATTCTAGCAGTTTTGCAACATTATACAAGCAATGTTTAAAATGTGTCCCTGGTTTTTGGGCTTTTGTCACCCTCCCAATAAATTTTGTCTTTTTCCTAGATTTCTTGTGCTGCAAAGTTCAGAGATACAGCTGAGTGTTGAGTAGATTTTACAAGGAGCTGCTTATTCTACACCTGCTTGTATTGTTAATAGCACAGCAGGTAGTGTGCTTGCTGTTGATGCAGAAGGCTGTGGGTTCTACTCCCACAGTAGATAGATGCATTGCTGATACTGTACTGTGTTGCAAAGGGGGTGGATGCTGCAGTCCTTTTTTGGTGAAGATACCTAGTAACTATAAACCTATCAGTTTGCCATTCATTCCCTATTGCAATATTACTAGCTTATCATTTTTTTAGTGTAAAATAGCCAATTTATTCCTCAAGTACAACAGGCACTTTATTTGTAGATGAAACAATGAAATATAAAGTTGTTTGCTAGCAGCAACCTCTTCATTCGTTACAGATCTCTTTAATGTGGAATTATTTAGATGACTTTTTCTTCTTCAGAGATTGTGCATATTTACTGATACTGGTAGAGTGTAGAAGTTTGAATAGACTTTTATGATGGCAATGTTCTGAATTGGGCAGTTTTGTCATTATTAGTGCATGCATTTTGTTTCATTGTTTACTGGAAAAATGTTCAAAACAATAAACTTAAAATGCCCTCTAAAACTGTACTGTATTGTACAAGGAATATAATTTAAGGGTCTATACTGGAACTTAAAAGGCTGAAAACAGAAAATATTGAAGTGGCTGTTAAGCGAATTCTTTCCCTGGGAAATAATTTGCTTGGCTGCTTTGGTACTTTTACGTTTTTGGCACTGTAGTGCTGTCTCAGAGTTGGTATATTTAAGTAGGGGGTGTGTGTGGGGGTGAAGCCCCCCACTTAATGTAATGTTTGAAATTCATTTTTTTTTTGTTGTTGGAACAACAATTATTTTCCCTTGGAAAAAAATTGCTTTTCTGACACTTCGACATTGTAAGCTTTTGCTTACATAGGGTCGATCAATCACCATTCACTTTTTTAAGTGTTCGGTGATTTAATATAGACTCTAATTTAATACAGTCAGGAAGGTGTGTCAAAGAGCATGTGTATGTTTCGTGTGTAAGGGGCCTGTGATTTGAAAACAGCCCAAAGTTAATCTTTATTTGCCACTGGCAACATTTATTTTTTTTTTAATGTGGGTTTCAATGCTGTTTCAATGAATGTGAGTTTCAAGGGCAGAAAAGTTTTAATGCTGTCTGTTTTCATTGTGAGAGTGCATTGCTTTGTTTAACAGATAGTTATTAGTGCTTGTGCTGTAAAATGTAAAATAAAACTGCCAAATGAAGTCCAAATCATCACAGAAGCAAAGCAGTATGCACATTAGTGTTTATGGTAAATGGGGTGAAATAGCCAAGTAATGGTTCATTTGAATGGCTGCAGGGGGAGGCTCCATTCGATCATTATTTTGTGAGGGGGGGAAGGGTGGCAAACTCAAAGACAGCCCCAGCTGAACTATAACTCTCAACTGTCCAGATTTTTGCAGAATGAACAGATTTTTGCTTCTTATTTTTGGTTTGTTCCTCATAAAATTTGTGGTTTTATGGCAAATCATTTAGGAATTAAGTCACTAAATAATGACAGACACTGAGTTTCAGACTTCATAACCTTCAGAAAAAATACATGCTAAAGCAAGACCTGTTATTCTATCAACTGTCTCAGTTTATACAAGAGCAATTTTTAGTACTGTTTATATGTCCCTCAATATATTTGGCCTTGTCCATATTTCCTGCATTAACAGCTTGAGAGGTATGTGTAAATAAATTGCTTTGTAGAATTAGGCATATCCAAACCTCTCAACTGTCCCCAATTTTGGCTCAAAATGTTGCTCTTCCCCTAATAATTCCTCTGCAAAATGGTAATTTTGGAAGAAAATATGGACGGTTTACAATTAATAAATAACTGTAATAATCAGAGTTATAGACTACTTTTATTTCAGAAATGCTTGTAGATTATTTTATTTTGTCAGCTGCTCAAGTTAGCAGTACTAATATTAAAAAAAAGTGTCCCTTCTTTGACAGGTTCCCAGCTGTATTGTGTGGCTATTTTATATTTTTGCATCAAATTTTTGGTCCATTTTTCATAAAATTGTGTTTTTTTAGCAAATTAGTGGCAAATCATTAAAGACTGAAGTTAGAAAATAATGACAGACATTTGCGTTTCAGATTTCATACCCTTCAGAAAATTCATACTAATGCAAGACCTACTATTATCTTTCTAAGTTTATAAGAGCAATATTTAAAAATTGTCCTTATTTTTGGGCCTTTGTCCCACTTCTGCATATGGCTCTGTCAATATTTCTTGCTCTGAGGTTGAGAGGTATGACAAATGTGTCAGGGTCATCACAGTCAGATACAGACATTTCAAATTGTGACATACTTGTTGCACCCCACTCCCCCATGTAGTGACTCTGGATGTGTCCAAGCAAGACAAGGAGCAGTTATGCAGTGTAAATGTGCAGAGTATCCCCCCATTCAAGGTAGACACAAGTACTACAGTGGCTTTTCATCTGTCCTTGATTTTGCAGAATTTTCTGGTTTCTGTCATATTTTTATAGTCAATTTATGCTTATTATTCAGAAAGTGCCTGTTGCTTTGTGTTTAAGTAGCAATGCTTTAATGACCATCAGATAAGCTTGTCTGAGATTGTAAGATGCAAGTAAGCTTTAATAAGCATACTGTTAAAGAACTGCCAACATTGAAAGCCTTTCTGTTGTTGCCATACAGAGACTACTTACATAACTAGATAACGTATAAGCCTTGGGTATTGAAATGCATATGACAGTATTTGTAATAAAGGACAGGATTACAGTATTTTCAGAAGCTCATTACATTTCTTGGAGACTTGCAGTTATCTTTGCAGGCTTTACCTGTAAACTAAACAGAATGCCAATATATCATGTGTGGTCCATAACCTGTGCAGTAATCCTTTAAGCAATGTATCTTGAGCTTGTTTCTTGTTTGCTTTTCATTTTTTACTTTGATCATGTTTTTCCCATGAAACAAGTAGATAGTTGTTGTCAAGCAGCAGGTCTTTTTTGGATAAGAAACATTATTACAAGTCGGGGTATCACAAAGATTGCAACTTTCAGCATGTTACTTGGTACTTTAATAAAGCTGAATATAAATTATAATTAGAACTGCAGTGCAAGGAGAAGTGGTTTGAGTTGAGTGCTGCTTGTTTTTCTTATACTTGATTTTGACATTCATTCCAGTAATGCATTTAAAAAGTAATTTATTTTTTCATGCCTCACAACCTTTTTGTTTCCATCTAGATATTAAGTAAGCTGTCATGCAGCCAATGCATTGAAATATTGTTTTTCTTCTACACTTCATTTTGTCTTGATTGGACTGTCATAATGACGGTTTGGCAGCGTATTTTAATTAAAGTTACATTTTTTGTGGTTTTGAGCATAGCTTCTCCCCTTTCTAGTTGGCCACACCCCTTCCCATTGACCCCACCCATTCAGCTGTCTCTTGCAGACCCCTTTGATTTAAAGTCACCAATGAAAATGAAGGGTCTATAAAAGGAAACTGAATTTTGTTATCAGAGGAAATGAAGGGTCTATAAAAGGAAACTGAACTTTATCAGGTTTCTGAAGAAGTTCCAAGTACTACAGATGAAAGTGCTTGACCTAGTTTATGTTTTTTATCTTTTCTGTTGGTGTTTGTCCAAATAAATACATGTGATACCTGGAACGAGATTTGTGAGTTGGATTTTTGCCTGTTTTTCAAGTTTTGTGACTATCTTTGCATCTTGTTTTTTTTAACTGGATTTGGGCCTGTTTGTCAAGACTAGCAACTATGTGAGACTGCTCGCTGTACTCAATAACCTGCCTAATGAGTGCAGAGTACGGTGGAATCATTACATCTCTGGAACAGGATGCAGTACCTTTAGCTATAAACTGTGCAATGAGGAAAGACTTCCCTAGAGCAGTGGACACATGGTAATCAAAGAAAAGTTCATTGTCAACATAGATTCCCAAATCTCAAACTATGGAGTCAATTGTCAGGGGTGTGTTATCAATGTGACAGTTGCAAGGGAAGTCATGCTTACCAAAGGATATAGTTATACACTTCTTGGCATTTAGTTTTAGTCCATGGTTTTGATTCTGGCTGTTTGTCTGGGACAGGCCCTCTTAGAGGATCTTGATGTCCTCTGGGAATTTTATGATTGCACCAAGTTTGCCATCATCTGCAAACTTAGCCACAAGGCCTTAACTTTATCTTTGACCTTTGAAAAGTAAATGCCAAAAAAGAGTGGTCTAAGGACTAAAACCTAGGGTAGAACACTAGTGACAGGTCTTTTGGAGGAGGTATAGCCACCCACTCTAGCTTCCTGGGTCGATTTGTCATGCAGTTTGCTATCAAATGAGTTACACAGTGATTGACATTTGGCTGGAAGAGTTTATCTACAAAACCTTTGCAAGGTATAGATATGCAGTGTGCAATATTTTGACCTCATCCATTGCTCCAGTAACTTTTTCTAAGAAGTCAACCACATTAAGTAGGCAGGACCTACCCTTGATGAATTCAAACTAGGTTGGGTCAAGAGTCTGTAGGCTAGCTATATCCTTATATATTAATTCCATAATGATCCTTTCCATAGCCTTACAGATAAGTCTGGTCAGGCTTATATGTCTACACCTACCTGGGTGCATTGAGGTCCCACCATTGTGAAAGGGAATGAGTGTTGTTCTCCATTTATCCATGAAACCTGTCTTGAGGCCTATATTGAATAGCTTCTGTGGGGGATCAGACAAGTCATGTTTTTGGCTGAGCAGTAGGAGCCTGATATCTTATCTGGCCCCACAGGCATAGTGTTCACAGCCTTAGATAGTACCTTCAGATCTTATTCTTGGGAGATTTAAGTGGGAGTGTATGTGTAGCTATGTGATCTGAGAATATTGGAGAGGACAGGAAGGTGAACTTTGAACTAAATTTCTCTACCAATAGATTTGCTATATTCTCTGGTCTAAGTATGTGATATCATTTACTATTAGCTCTGCCCAGTGCTGGGCATTGCTTCTGATGTTTTAAATATAAATAAAAAAGGCTTTTTGATTATCCTTCACCTGGGTGGCTATTTTTACCTCATATCTGTCTTTGGTTAATTTGATCAGGGTCCAGAGTTCCTTGTTTAGTTTAGCAGAGGTTCTTTTGACATCCCAAGAGTTATATTTATTTGTGTGTGTGGTAAATTTCTTTCCTTTTATTGTAGAGCCTGTTGATATTTGGGTTCCATCATAGGGGTTTATTTTTGAATTTGGCATTGTATTTATTTCTGAGGGAGACAGCTACATCTATGCAGCCATTTACATGTGCGTAACATTTGGCAGTGAAGGATGCTGCATTAGCTGTGGGGTCATCAAGATGGAAGGGGCTCTTGAATTTAGCTAGGTCAATACTCACTTTTATTAGAGAAACCTTCATACAATCTCTGAATGCCAAGGTATTGAAATATGCTTCAGGGCTCAGTGTTTCGGTGATTGTGATTGTTCTGTGGTTTGATCTGACCTGAGAGGAAGTTACAGTTGGTAGGGAACAAACCTGCTCCATATTCATAAGGATACAGCATGATAATGAAGGGGATGATGAATGCAAATGAGAGAAAACAACATGGCAGAGTGATTCAGAAATGTACAAAAGCTGCACCATAAGCCATGCACACCAGGGTAGTTGTATACCACAAAGTCATGGTGAATAGAGACATAAATCATTCTAATATGTTAGGAATAGAAGCAAGATTACCTGAATATACATTTGAGGCTATTCTCTCTCTCTGCCAGACATAAATATCACCTCCCCACATCACAGAAGAATCTGACCATATCTAATAATTCATCCCTTAAAGGACACAGGATAGTGGACCACTAGCATATGGACAGAGCCACCATGTAGGAGCTGGTATAGATGGATCACCCTCGCATGCAGGCTTGTGGAATACATGGAATACCTATTCCTGTGGACACAGAGGTATGTGTAAGTTTGACAACCATGCTACAGAGACATTTTAGCGACTAACTGGGGACATCACAGTTGTATCCCAAGCTACTGCATCACAGATACTACAACAGTTTCTGAATACCATGCTACAGCATGAGGAAGAGCATATGTGGCTTCCAGGTAACACAAAGGAGATAAACATGATCATGTGAGTATTTTATGAAATAGCCCAGTTCTCTGTAGGGCTAGCTGCTATTTACTACACCTACATTGCTATTCAGGCCCCACCTAGGACACAGTGGCAATGATATATCAACTATAAGGTAGAGATTATAATATACAATTTGTCAGTGTGCCACCAATACAGTGCCCACGATTCCTTCATCTGACAAGAACTACTACTATCAGCAATTTGTGTGGCATGATTTCTCTCAGGAGCATTTTACTGGCAATGCTTGATAAGCCCTGGAGCCATGACTTATGACATAGGTTCATAGGTTCATAGGTAGGTACTAGGCTATTGGCCCTAGGGCCTATATAAGCCTAGCCAAATGTACCCTGGCTTTCGCCACCCAAGAAAATTATTTTCCTGTGCCACTGTCGAGCAGAGCCACAGAAGTGATCCCCGGGGTGAATTTCCTATCTCCCATCCAATCATCAAGATTTTTCTTGAAGAGTGCTAATGAGGAGCTTTGTTTGATATAGATAGGTAGTTTGTTCCAGAGTATGGGAAGTCTCTGGGACAGGAATCTATCCCTCCAGCATGTTCTGTTTATTGTGGTGACGAGGTTTAGGTCCCTAGAGCGTGTAGCTCATAGGGATTGGGATTTCTTTAAGTGGAGCATGTCTAAAAGCTCTGGGTTTGACATAGCTTTATGTGTTAGACAGAGATCGCCTCTGAGTAGGCGATATGCAGTGGAGTAAAGCTGCAGTTTTTTTAGACGGTCTGCATAGGGCATCTCTTTGAGGCCGGTAATCCTCTTTGTGAGGTATTTCTGTGGCCTTTCCAGTTGTTGTAGATATCTTGTGAGGTACATACCAAAAGGGGCATTGTACTCTATAATGGGTCTAATGAGTGATGAGTAGAGGGGAACAATGACCTCTTTTTTCCTGGATGAGAAACCTTTTGTGATGAGGTGTGCCACATAGAAGGATTTCCTAACTACTGTGACAATGTGATTATCAAAGGAGAGACTACTGTCCACCTGTGTCCCAAGGTCTCTTATCACACTTTCGGTGTTAAGTAGGCTACCACCTAAGTGGTAGTTCATGGGTACTGAGTTTTTACCAAAAGGGATGACAATGCACTTTTTGGCATTGGGCTTGAGGCCATGGCTTTGACACCAGGCATCTGTCTCAGCAAGGCCCTTTTTTAGGATGTCCACATCTTTTGGAGTTTTGATTATGGCTCCTAGTTTGCAGTCATCTGCGAACTTCATTAGCCAAAGACCTTCTGTGTTGGCCTGTACTTCAGAGAAGTAGATACCAAACAGGAGAGGACCCAGAACTGAATTCTGTGGTACTCCACTTGTCACTGGTCTGAAGTTGGATTTGGAGTCGGCTACTTTCACAGTGTGGGTTCTGTCAGTGAGCCAGTTGGCAGCCCATCTTGTGACATAGGGATTTATACCTAGTTTAGTGAGTTTATCTATAATTCCAGAGTGGGGGATGGTGTCGAAAGTCATGGCAAGATCTAGATAGGCTGTGTGAACCACCTTACCCTCATCTACGGCTTTGGTGACTGCTTCAAAGAACTCTATCAGGTTTAGGAGACATGATCTGCCTTTTACAAACCCGAACTGGGTGGGGTCCTGAGTTTGGAGATTACCAATGTCATTATTTATAAGTTCCATGATGATACGCTCTATAGCCTTGCAGACCAGGCTCGTTAGGCTAATGGGGCGGTAGTTTCCGGGGTCTGTGGTGGCTCCCCCTTTGTGGAGTGGGATAACTGTTGCTGTGCGCCATTCAGTGGGCACATAGCCTGAGGTGAGGCTATGATTGAACATGGTACTTAGGTGGGGTGCCAGTTTGTTCTGTAGTTCATGTAGAACACAGCCTGGGATGTCGTCAGGTCCCATGGATGCTGTGTTCTTGGCTTTGGATAGTGTGTTTTTTACCTGTGCAGCCGTGATTACAGGAACTTTGCATTCTTCTGGTATAGAGATGGGCCCTTTAGGGGATGACAGAGGGGTAAAGTTAGCACTGAACCTATCTGCCAGGATAAAAGTCATAACTCATGTCAGAGAATGCACACAACACTGAAATATTGCAGACCTGAAACACCAATGTACTCTGAATGATGGAGTCCCGCATCTGCTGTTTAAACATCTCGAGTGGTACCCTGCAGTATGATCCAGAAAAATGCAGAAAGATATTTTCAGTGTGTGCTGTGTTACACATCATGATTAGTACTCTATGACAATCCCAAATTCCAGTGATACTACAGCTATAAAGTAGAATGTGATACAAAAATACGGGCCCATGTTTATTGTGCAGATTTCACATAGTAGCTGAAGGCCTGAAGATAAGTGCCTATAAGGGTGACCAAAAGTGCCTGTAGGAATGATATTACCATATTTGCTATATGACTGGTTCTGGCTGTGACATATTGCAGTGTATGACATATATTTAAGGGTTTACCTACCTGGGGCATCATCCAGTGACACCTATGATGGTGGGCAAAGTTCTGGGTCAATGTCTAGTCTTCCAATGAGTATCAGGGCGCAGTCTTCTACCCCAGAGAAAGAAATGCCAGAAATTTTTCTGTGCATGTAAGAGATGATGTCCTAGGTAGACCCCCACCTGTGGCCACCCTCTTCTGTAAAAGGTTGGTTGCTATGATGTCAGAATGTGGCCCTATAGCATACTTGATCTTGTGATCTGCTATGGTACTGACAGTGCTTACCTGCATGTCAAGGCTCTGCCATACATGGTTATAGAATGCCCATTTACTCTTGTTGTTAACAGGATCCACTGGCCATATTCACAGAGGGCCAGCAGCATGCCCATCTCTACATGGAAGAACTTATCCATTTGTTTTCTTTCTTTTGGATCCATCTTGCTCTGTAAATCTGAGGAATGACATATGTTAAGCTGTTGGCCTGTAAAATGTTACACAGTACACCAGTCAACAGTCCATGGGGACTACAGTGCAATATCTGGCCCATGAAGGGGCAGAAGTTACCTCTTAAGGGCACCACTGCTAGGTGTACAGCTGTTACTGGTCACAGATGTACTTTTACCTCACCACACTGTGCATCACATACTTCTGAAACTTATTATGAAAGTTTTACAGATTCTTTGCATTCTAACGTGTTCATGTATCACAGCCCCAAAGAATCACACATACAGCCTCCATCATAAGTGTTGCTTCTGGTAAGAGAAGGAGCACAGGGACTGTATTCCCTCGAGTCTGATAATCCCCAGAAAGCCTAACAATTACTTTATAGGTATCAAGCTGAAATTTTGCTTACATTTTGCCCCTCATGAGAGACGGAGTAGAGAGCATTGATTAGTGACTATCTATGATTGAGCAGTGAGTGTCCGTGTGTAACTTTCCTGATTGGTCTGGTTGCTATTCAAGGCATCTACTGGGAAAAGGTTACAACAAGCTTAGCATCATCTGGGACAAGACTGTTGATCACCAAAGAGCCTATGGCCTCCTTCTCCTCTTGGGACTGGTGCGACTGTTTTGCTTCTGTTCCAAAAAGAAGCAAAGGGGCATTGTACCCCAGCATCATGAAGCTATGGTAAGTCCAGCACTAGTAGTAGCTAGGTATTAGAGTCAATAAGGTGAATCCCCTCTTTCATCGTTCTTGTAAAAATTATTTCTTTTCAATACATAATTCTGGATTAGCTGCTGTCTTACCTAAGTTTAGAATATCTCCCTAAGTACTTCATCCATAAATCATTAAGATCTATTTTAGTAGTTTCTCCTCAGGTACTTGGCAGTGCCCTGTATAGACACAAGCACCTTGTGTTGACATTTTTCCTGTAAAAGCACCCTTGAAATTTCACCAATACATAATTGCACACAGGGCAACTAGTTTACAGTGACAAGCACTGCCCCACAGTTGCCAACCAGATACACCAGACAATACTTTAAATTCTCACTACAACTATCTAACCAATAAAAAGGGGTTGTTGCTACAGATAGTAACTTTCCCACTATCTCCATTACCAGCTTAGTAGATATGGACATCCTGAGGCAATGTAGATATTGCCTCATGTTTACTGACAAGAAGCTAATTTTTAAACAAACCGATAAGGTATGTGAGAGATGTATTTACACAAAGTCACTGGAGGCAAAGCACTCACATAAAAGCACTCCTATTGTTAATCTGCTTGTCAGTAGTTCATATTCTGAACCCATCACACATAGTACTGTACCTGTGTACTATGTATGTATTCTACCTACATTCCAAAGTTCAGCTGTACACCACAAATCTATTACTTACCTTTATTTTTAAAATTAATATCTTTTTTGATTGTTCTCTCCACTGTAACTGTTTGTGCCGCATACCACTGTAAAAACATGTCTCTTGTAATTTGTGTGTATACTGATTATGTCTAAATAACTAAATGTGTCTGTAATTTTTCTTTGTGGAGCTTTTCTCCCCGGGCCTCTGCTGAAAAAGGGCTTTTTCGGCTCAGTCAGACACCCCCGGTTAACAAATGTAAAATAAAAAAATAAATAAATAGTACAAAGCAGACACATATATCCACATATGCTGAGACATTTAAATGTAACCTTACTAATCCCCAAAAAACTCCTACATATAGACCACATAACAAATACCCTCAGCAGCCCCAAATGCATTCTTTCAAAACAATATCCAAATCAATACATAAATGCACATCTAATGGAGCCTCTGCTTCTAAGCCCATAAGGCAAGCCACAACACAATCCAGGATTCTGGTCATTGGAAACTCCATTATGAGACACACTGTCACCAGACTGAGGAGAAAGTCATTGTCATTTGCCTATCAAAGGCTAGAATCCACCACATTACAAATGCACTCAGTTCATTGTACCCCAAGTACCAGTATGACTCAGTCATAGTCATGTGGGTGTAAATGACCTGAGACGTACCTCGCTAGACTATACAAAGAGAGACATCATTGAGCTCTCAGAATATGTACCCCAGGCTGGTATGAGCCTAGCACTGAGCAACATTTTGCCTTCTCCAAGGATGATACCACAATATGAACAAAAGATGACTGACTTTAATAATTAGCTTAGTTTCTGGTGTCATTCCAGGGGGGTTAATATTTTTTAGCATGGAAGGAGATGGCCAACAGACTGTGTTGCTTTACTAAGGATGGTCTGCACCACTCCTCTCTAGGCTTATTAGATAAAACATTGTCCAACCTCATAGCACCTTTTTTAAGCAATGCCAAACTGAAAGTACTTCCTACAAAGCAAAACAAAGACAATCTAAAGGTGTTACTGCTCAATGCTAGGATTCTAAACAAGAAACTCCACTCCCTACAACCTCTCTTCACCATAGACAATGCTGACATCTGTGCAGTTTCTGATACATTTGTTTAAAGCCATGGAGAGCACACTGGCAGTGCAGAGCTATAAAGCCTTCCACACATTTAGACCAGCTACTACACAGGCAACTACTAAAGCTGGAGATGTCTTGAGTTACATCAAAAATAAATATATTTTAAGGCTGGTCATTCAGGATGATGCACTTGAGCTTCTCTACATTTAAATCACCATAGGCAAAATCCCATTCCACTTCTTTGCAAGCTATAAGTCCCCTACTATCACACAGGAAACCCATAATATATATTTAAGCTTATTGGAAATACTTAACATGCAAGCACAGAGATTCCTGGATTTTGTAAACACAAACTTCCTGGACCAGTTTGTCAATATGGTAACAAGGAGTGCAAACATACTGGATCTAGTCCTTACTAATATGAGAAAGTGCTGCACACCCATTGGCATAATGTCCTCTCTAGTAAGGTCAGACCACAAAATGGTCTCCTTTGAAGTAAAAAATAAAACCTGGAACCCCAGTTAAACCTGGAATGTTCAGGAACTAAGACTAAATTCTTACTTTTTAAGTAATACCTCAGGCCAAGAGCAACCACAAGACATTCTTTATCTATGTCCACAACCTTAAAGACAATACACAATTGACTGCAGAGATCATTGTTAATAGAGCCACCTATATGAGCCAGAACACAGAGCAAACCTACTGGCAGTCAAATTCAGCTCTAACTTTACCCCTCTCTCTTCCTCAACATCTTCTCAGGAAATGCCATCAAATATAACTCTCTCTACTATCACTAGGGAACATGTCTTCAGTGCTCTTTCTAAGGCCAAGAATACTGCATTAATGGGCCTAGACAATATCCTAGAATGCCTTCTAAATAGTATGACACATGACCTACCATTCCCCATGGAATCACTGTTAAACCATAGCATCTAAACAGGCTTTGTGCCTAATGAATGAGGAACAGCAACAATCATTCCTATGAACAAAGGTGGACCATCTACAGAACCTGCAAATTACAGATCCATAAGTCTCACTAGTCTCATAGGCAAAGCCATGGAAATAATTATCAAGGAAACCTACAGACAGTGGACCCAACCCAGTTTGGCTTTGTCAAGGGCAGATCATGCCTTCCCAGCCAGGTGGACTTCTTTGAGAAGGTCACCAAAGCAATGGATGAGGGCAAAACATTTCACACTTTCTACCTTGACCTGGCCAAGGCATTTGATACAATACCCACTCAGGCATTGTTGACAAACTCAAGAGATTAGGTACAAACCCTTATGTCTCCCAGTGGATAGCCAGCTGATTCATAAGACAGGACCCAGGAAGTTAGAACTGGAGAGTCCACCTCTACAAAGTGGCCAGTCATAAGTGGAGTCCCAAAAGGATGTGTCCTCAGACCACTCCTTTTTGGTATTTACTTCAGTGAAGTCAAGGCCAATGTCAGGGCCCTCTGGCTGACCAAATTTACAGATGACTGCAAATTAGGAGCAGTCATAGAATCCCCCACTGGCACTAATGTTCTCTAGGATGGGCTGACACAGACAAATAACTTGTGTTAGAGCCATGGACTAAAACTAAATGCCAAGAAATACATAACATTATCCTTCAGGAAATCATCCACTCCTGGTAAGTATCATATTGACAACATAACCCTGTGTTGACCCAGTAGTCAGGGACTTGGGGAGACACATTGATAGTAACCCCTCTTTGACCATCACATGTCTACAGTAGTAAGGAAATCATTCTATGCCGTGCAACTTATAAACAAAGGTATGGAATCTAGGTCCAAGGAGGTTATTACTCCACTGTATTTGGCATTAATCAGACATATCATTGAGTACAATGCCCCCTTTGGTATGTATAATCAGGCATATCCAACAATTGGTAAGCCCACAGAGATTCCTCACTAAAAGAATATAGGGCATAAGTAACATGTCCTTTGCAAACCACCTCAAAGCTCTATCCCTGTATTCTGTCTCCAACAAGCTGCAGAAGGGAGATCTATGTCTGGCATACAAGGCATTGTCAGACCTCACCTTGACAGACCTCATGCATATCTGCAAAACAACAGCATCAGAACTACTTGTTCTAAGACTTAAGCCTTGCCTTGGAGAGACAGGATGTATCTCAGAGACTACCCTATTTCTGCAACAGACTTGCCATCCATGTGAAGCGGATTTCTTCCCTAACCCAATTCAACTGTAACTTGGACAATTGGATGGGGAACAGGAAATTCATCCCTGGTTTGGCACAAGTGTCTATAATGGACACAGGCAGCCTGTAAATGGTTCATTCCCCAGGCCCCTGCTTGTAAATGCTTCATCTCCCAATCCCCTTGTCAAGGGTACCGGCACTTTTCAGAGCTTTGGGATACATGGCTATGATAAAAAAGTCCTTAGCCTAGTACACTTCTATGTAATTGTAATAATGGCTTACAACCATTAAGTGACATCTAATGTATATATCATTTTAGGATTCATTGTGATTAATCATCTGCCCTTTAACTGACATGAGATTATTTTTTTTTTTTTGCAGGAGGGGAAATATGTATCTAGCTATGTAATCTCTCTCTCTCTCTCTCTCTATATATATATATATATATATATATATATATATATATATATATATATATATATATATATATATATATACATATATATATACATATATACAAACTCCAACATTGCAAAACTCAGAGAAAAAGGTAGAAATCATTCTAGCTTCCTGAAATATCAACTCCTGAAACCCAAAGATTTTCCTGTAGCAGCTTTATGAGACTTGTTCATATACGGTGTGACAAGCAGTAGGTTTCTTACCATTTGTAAATTATTATTTAGTGCAGCATTTGTGACCTTCTTTATGGTGCAGTCATCATTACTAACCTCTAGACTTCACAAAAATTAAAACTTGAACAATGCTATAACTAACTTGCTAAATTTGCAGCCAATACTCCTTTCAGAACCCACCACTATATAACACTAAAAACTTTAAATTGGTTAGAACTGCCTCATCAACTAGAAAACACAGCTTCTTACCACCTATAAAATTATCCGGTATCCACTGGCTTGTGCAGCACTAGAAAACATTCTAAACAAATATGTTCCCAGTCAGTCATTGCAATCCAGTGACTAAAAACTCCTGTCTGTCTAAGAACCTATCAAATCTGCTGGGCATTGTCTGTACTCTTACAAGGTTGCTAAGGCCTGGAACTCCTTACATGTATCCATCACATGAATACCCTCCCTCCCATTTTTCAAAACATTCTGAAAGACTTCCTAGCTAAAATCTGGCTTTGTTTTTGCTCACAGCCAGAATAAACTATAACTCTAAATGTGAACAAGTACCTTTTCATTCCTTATACCTCCTTACTCTCCCTTCTTCACTTACTTCCTTACTTCTATCAAATTATCTTTGTTGACATTTTGTAAATATATCATAAGCCTGCTTTCCCCCCCTCACATCATAATGCAAATCCTGTTTGTATTAGACTAACTTACCTTTAATTTCTCTACAAACTAACATTTCTCTAAATATTAAATGATAGTCATATAACTTGTATCGATTCTTAACCAATGTTTTTATATTATGTCTAATTTGTTATAAAGATTTAAACTGCAGATTGTTTTGTTTTATTTTTGAAGATTGTAAAATTATTGTTCCTAAAATGTTTTGTAATAATTTGGAGCTTTTATCCCTGGGCCTCCACTGAAAATGGGCTTCTACCCGGTCAGACTTTCCTGGTACTCAAATGCCAATCAATCAATTAATCAATCGATTATCTTCTTGCTAGTATAGTGGTAGAGGTAATATATGGCCCACACATACTGACCCAGCCTACTTGTCATTCATTTACAGTGGTTTCCTTTGTTTTTAGCATGCATCTTGGAACAAACCACCAGTCACACACAAAAAAGTATGAAGCTCATTTTTATTCAGAACAGCATGGAGTGCCCTAGAATCAGACCTCTCAACTGTACCAAATTCCTCGGCAAATACCGGTTTTGAGGGCAAATTATTGGGGTGCCACGAATTCCCGCATGGCCCCATTAATTTCCGATTTTCCTGTTTTTTTTTTTTTTAAAACTCTTCCTGACATCATCACGTGCAGGGCGTGCATGACGTCAGCTTCTGTACACCGGTGCACAGCACATCTTTCTTCCCCATCTCGCCTCCTCCTCCTCCCTCCAGGTAAAAAAAAACTAAGACAAACTGCAGCTTTATTTTATTTTATTCATTTATTCACTTAATGGCTGCAGGCTTAGCTTTAGCAGCTTGTTGTGATTACTTTTGGTGGCTACAAAAGAAATGTATGTGTTGTGTGTCACTCGTGTGCTTATTTTATTTACTTAACGGCTGCAGGCTTAGCTTTAGCAGCTTCTATGTAAAATGTGATTACTTTTGGCACTGGCAGGCAGCTACAAAAACATACATGATGTGTGCTTATTTTATTTATTTAATGGCTGCAGGCTTAGCTTTAGCAGCTTGAGCTTCTATGTAAAATGTGATTACTTTCAGCGCTGGCAGGCAGCTACAATACAAACGTACGTATCATGTGCTTATTTTATTGACTTAATGGCTGCAGACTTAGCTTTAGCAGCTTGTTGTGATTACTTTTGGGGGCTTCAAAAGAAATGTACGTGTTGTGTCACTCGTGTGCTTATTTTATTTACTTAACGGCTGCAGGATTAGCTTTAGCAGCAGCTTCTTCTATTTAAAATGTGAACTGATTACTTTTGGCGGCTATAAAAGTACCTACTTAATGGCTCCAGGCTTAGCTTTATCAGCTGCTTCTATTTAAAATGTGATACTTTCGGCGACTACAGACATACTTAAGGTGTGGTGTGTGCTTGTTTTATTTACTTAGTTGTCTCTTGTGATTGTCTGACAAATCCAGGTAATCTGATTTATGAATGCTGCTGGAATGGATGCTACATGCTAAACGTTCTGCTCTTTGCAGGTATGTTTATCCATTTGATTTTGATTCTCTTTCATGGAATCAGAAAGACCATTGAATTGAAAGTTGTAATAGGCGTGAACTGAAGACTAAAAAGAACTCTAGATAGTTTTATACCTATTCTAATTTAAGGTTGACAGCTGAAGGGTATATCAGAAACTGGCATTTAAATTACAGATATCATATCACTAAGCTTTGATTGTGCTACTAAGCATTAGTGAAACTGATACTCTGCAAAGCTTTTTTCTTTACATACTGAATTTATTTGTGTGCTTTCTTGTTAAGGCTCCTTACTATGGGTCTAGATTGTGCTTTTTGCATGAAAACAAGGAGTAGAGTTCTTATTTTTGTACTGCTATTTAGCATTGTTCTGTTGAAGATTGGAGTTTGGAAAATAATAAATGTAATAAAATTAGTTATCAAAGATAGAACCCTAGGTGAGGAATGACTGGATAAGGATAGACTGAAAATGAACCTATTTCTATTATTTACATTTTTTTGTGTGAGCATGATGGTTCAGCTATTTGATAGTTTTATAAAAGGATCATCTCTGATCTGGAACAGTATATTTTATTTATTTTAGTACCAGTGAAGGTCATACACAGCTAATTAAAGCTATGTATGGTCAAATATGCATTGTATAGATTTTTTGTGTTATATGTTTGGTCTGTTCCTCATAAATCTTTTGTTTTCTGGAGGTCTCTGAGGACCAAAATCATTAAATAATAAGTTAAGGGGTGCATACTTTTACTTAACAGTGGCTACAAATGTTGGTGTTATAGTTTATTTATTTACTTAATGGCTGCAGGGTGCAGACTTAGCTTAACTTTTACTTAACAGCAAGAGAAATGTACGTGTGCGTGCTTACAGGCTTGCAGCAGCAGCTTCCTTTATTTATTTCCTGCATGGTCTTAGTATTTGTGTGATTAACAGAACACAGAAACAGCTTTTTTTATTTATTTACTACTTAACAGCTGTGTGCGCTTAATGTTTACGTGATGCAGCTTCTTTTATTTACCTACTTAGCTGCAGAGAATATGAAAGCAGGAGAAACGAACATAAGGGTACTTACATTACTTTTGCTTAACTGCAGGAGAATGTGATTACAGTTTACTGAAGTGTATATATCTGGAATGTTTGACTCATACCTTTAGTCTGTTCCTCTTAAAATTTGTGGTTTTCGGGCAAGTCAGTGAGAAGTGAATTCACTAAATAAGTCTTCCTATCTTTCAGAAAATGCATGGTAACACAAAACATTTTATTCTAGCAGCTTTTCTAAGATTATACAAGCAATGTTTAAAATGTGTCCCTCCCTGGTTTTGGGCTTTGGTTCCCCCCAATAAAATTTGGCTTTTTCCAGATTTTTTGTGCTGCGTAGTTCTTCGGGGGGGTGGGGGGAGTTTAATGCTGCTTATGCCAAGTCATTTTGTGTTGTTAGTAGCACAACAGGTAGAATGCTTGCTTTTGGTGCAGAAGGCTGTGGGTTCTACTCCCACAGTGTGTAGATGGATTGCTGATACTGTACTGTGTGTTGTACTCTTAAAGGAGGTGGTGGTGGATGTTGCAGTCCTGAGAATGTCCTCTTTGGTGGAAGTACTTATTGATTCCTCAAGGGCAACAGGCACTTTATTTGTAGATGAAACAATGAAATAAGTTGTTTGCTAGCAGCAATTTCTTCATTAGTTACAGATCTTACAGATCTCTTGACTGTGGAATTATTTAGATGACTTTTACTTCAGCAGAGATTGTGCATATTTACTGATACTGGTGGATTGTAGAAGTTTGAGTAGACTTTTATGATGAAAATGTTCTGAATTGGGCAGTTTTGTCATTATTGGTTCATGCATTTTGTTTCATTGTTTACTGGAAAAATGTTCAAAACAATAAATTTAAACCGTGCTCTAACAAGTGTGCTGCATTATACAAGGAATGTAATTTAATACAATCAGGAAGGTGTATCAAAGAACACATGTATGTTTCATGTGCATGGGGCCTATGATTTGAAAACAGACCAAAAGTAATCTTTATCCGCCACTGGCCAGATGCATTTTCTTTGAATGTGGGTTTAAGTGCTGTTTTAATGAATGTGAGTTTCAAGGGCAGAGAAGTTTTAATGCTATGGTTATTTTTATTGTGAGACAGTATTGCTTTGTTTCAGATCTCTATTAGTATTTGTGCATTGTGCTATAAAATGTAAAAATAAAATCCAAATAATCAATGTAGAAGTAAAGCAGTATGCACATTAGTGTTTATGGTAAATGGGGAAAGATAGCCAGGTAATGGGACATTGGAATGACTGCAGGGGGACTCTAGTGCCATATTTTGGTTGTCTGTTCTTCAGTTTGTATTTGAAAGTTGATATCCCACAATTCCATTGGAGTGGGCGTGGTTACATAATTATGTATGCTAATTTTATGTTAATCAGTGTACCGATTTGTACCTATTTTTCATGGGCCTTGTCCAGATTTTTGATGATTCCAGGTTGAGAGGTATGCCTAGAATTCTAGACGAGAATTCAGTTAAATTGGAGGTAACTGTTTTTATATGCAAGCAGCAC